>NC_090915.1:3484000-3516000 GCF_040956055.1 Brachionichthys hirsutus | reverse complement strand
ATCACACTGGTCCTGTAAAAAGTATGTCAAGTGTAAACCTAATTATACAAAACTTTTATTCTCATACAAATAACAGCGCGGTAATGAAATGGAGGTTCCATTTGCTTTGAACTGTGCAGAACGCAGGTTTACTGCCACAGCCAGCGAAAATGAAGAGATGTTAAAATATTACAGGCGATGGTTTTCAGATTCTGCTTTGTGACAAAACTTCGGTCTTTGTAATTCCCCGAACTTCAAATACATCCTGAGACAAAACAGTTTCCTCTTGATACATTTAGTCGTGATCATTAATTACAATGAGGAGAACCGATGGGAACAATCTTCTGCGACTGAGTGCGATTCTAAATACTCTTAAATTAACTTCCCTTCCGATCCATTTCTGTGCAAGTGAAAGTGATAGTATATCTGCTGAGGGGGGGGGGGGGGGGGGGGGGGGGGTTAATGGAAGGCACCTTCCTTAAACCCAAATGCATTTGTATGTAAATACCCGGCTACCTTTAGTGGGTCCGCTTCCCTTATCACGAGCGTTTTCCTGCCACACTCTGGGCTTTCCTGCAGGTTATCAGCTGCTTATAAACTGGAATGTTTGAAGAAAGAAAGAAAGAAAGGACAAAAAAAAAACTCGGCTGGAAATATTCAGAAACGTATTTTCCAATTACAGTCTTAGAGTCCGTTATACTGTTCAGACCGCTCAAACGAACCTGTGGCGAAAGATTAGCCTCAAAATGTGCAGCGATGCGATGTGAAACGTGGTTTGCGAGCTCGACCGGTTACATTAACTTTGATTTGCGGTCGTAGTTTGGCCCAAATCAAACTGGAGATGTGCTTTTTCTACGAAGGATGACTATCACGGATAAAGTGAGATCCATATAAAAGCCTCATCAGCTTGTGGTGCGACTGCTTGGTCATTTCTCAATAGCAATCTAGGCCTGTCAGCTGCAACTGTGTGTCATCCTCATCCACTTTAAATCCGACCGAACTCTCAGACGTGCCCTTGTGGCTACGCACTCGCAGACACTCCAAGTCTGAGCCACGTCTGAGCCAAATGGTTTTTATTAGGACAGCTCAGAGCTGCGACGCAATAATACAAATCATGTGTCGTTTAGCTGATTTGCACGGAAGACTTTTAAATCCATCGACTGCCAGGACTCAGAGAAAAGATAATGAAAAACTCTCTTCTCTTGATGTGCTGTGAGGAAAAACCCAAAACACAAGCTTCTTAATGCACAGAAACATCCTTGCACTGACTGATATGCAGATTCTCTACCTGAATGCTGCAAAGGTGCAGCATATGAAAAGTTTGAGCATTTTTTTAAACATTAATTACAGGGAGGAACCCTGAGCGTGTGCACACTTAACCCCGACCCTCCCTCCTCTTCCCCAGCCGGCAAGTTGAGAAAAACCCCAAAAATACTTGCGGGGGGGGCGGGGGGGGGGGGGGGGGGTCAGCATGAATGAATGCTGTGCTCTTACCGAGGTGGAGGGTCAGGTTGACTGAATTTGGATGCTGGATTCCATAAAACATGGATTGGCTCTGCCACCAGGTGCTCTCCTCATTCCTGTGGAAGTCTGTCAGGAGGCTGGCGTCGTGGTTCAGGTCCGGATTGGAAGCATCGCAGTAGTGACACGAGCGGGTCGAGCCAGTCTGCATGCAGTAGTCCTCGGGTGGGGAACCGCACATGTGGGATGCCACCACGGTGCGATTGAAGGCGATGTTCTCAAAGTTGGGCATGCATCGGCTCGGGGTGTCCTCCTCGTCGTAGCAGGAGTCCATCGCGGCCCAAACGAGGAGGTGGCAGTGAAGATGAAAGAACAATGCCAGGCCCAGGAGAGGAGAGCAGACAGCGAAGGATGTTTCCATGTCTCGAACAATGGTCTTAACTCCTCAAACACAAACTTTCCTATTTGTATACTCTGAAGCGGAGAACGCAAATGCACGAAGACCCCCCCCGACTTAAGAGAAGCAATCCTCAACCCGAAAAGAAGCCCAGTCCAGAAGCTTGGTTTGACTCTTCCTGCTCAGTTCCTGTGTAGTGTCTAACATATGTTCTCTGGACTGGAAAGACGCCGCAGGAATTGCTTTCATCAGGGGGCAGCAGGAGGCAGACAGAGGAGGGACAAGAGGTGGGGGCTGGAGGGTGGAAGGAGTCGATGAAAACTTCTCCTCCTGCTGGCCAACACAAGCACCGCCCCCACATTACCTCCAAATTGAAAGCAGACTTAGAATTGACAGAAAAAAAACAACACATTCTTTAATATCTTGCCATAGCGAAACGGCGGGGCCGTTACACCTCTGAGAATTGAGACGGTAAGTACCAAAGTACCCGCATTCATGGCGGACGGGAATGCAGGAACTCATCGATATGGTGATAAATGCACTTGGCAGTCAGCCCCAGAGCAGAATGTTCCATTGAGTGCTGACTCCAGTGATTCACAGTAGACTAGAGGTGCTCAAAGTGTCGAGAATATTTCAGCAGGGATGGGACATCTCCATAAAGGAATGCCACTCGGGGGAGTTCAGTAACCCAAAGGGACATTTTATCTGTAAAAAGAGTGTGTGAAAGCACTTGATGGCTTGTTCAGCTAGATTGACCAATATCCCACTGCCTTGGAGAGGGAGAAGTGGATTGCATATCTATTTAATTCAATGTGACTTGGGGTCCCAGCTGTAGAAAAGGTTGCCAGTGGAAACCGTGAAGAGCAGCAGAAACTAATCCGTGCACGACTTCTTGAGAGACCGACAGGAAACAGTGAACGTCTTTCGCATTAACAGATGACTTGTAGGTGCAATTGAGGGTGTGTCTAGTGCCAGAAAATGGAAAGAAGAGTCATATCGGTTGCTGCTCTCAAGCCTCCACAGTTACCTTAGTGCAGCTTGATTGCAGTGTCATTGTCCACGATTGGACAAGCCAATGAATTGGCGGATGCAAGTATTGCGGTCTCCTTGACCTTTTCACAAGGCTTCCCGGGTGCTGCATTCTGCTGCGTGGCCTCGCAAACACTATAAAGGATAAAGTGGAACGGGAAATCCACGAACAATCATGCGTGATGCTGTGCAAGGCCACGATTTTACCGTTGAGTCAGAAATTTCCTTGAACATTGAAAGAGATGGCAAAAATTCTGTACAGTTAGAACACAGATGGAATCCATGCTATTTTTGAAAGGAAGTAAAAGAGTAGAGGAAAGTAATGTGGAGACAGATAGCCTGAAACCCAGAGAGACAGGTGGTCTGGACAGATGCATTTAGATGCTGTATGTTTATGGTGGCAGTGGGATTTACAGCAAAGTCTTTCCCATATCTTCCTGTGATTGCCTTGATTTATTAAGGCTCCATCAGTACCTCAGGCAGGGACATTGCAAAAGGGGCCGTTTCAATTTGCAACGAAATCCTCTCCTTTCATTGAATGAAAACGGGATCGGCTTCAAATCTGTGTGTGGCTCAGTCATTACGAGGAAGAATATCTGCCTCTGCAAATAGAGCTTTATTATTCAAGCGTTCATTTTTGCACCGCCTACACACGCGGAACGTGCAAACACAACTGTTGTGCAACACAACAGGGTGTTTGAGGAATATTCACCAAATAAGGAAGGGAGGTTTTCCTGGAGAAGAAACCAGAAGAGTTTTTAGGTGTGGTGAGTCAGGATCCTGCGGCGGAGATTTTGACTTGTGGCACTTCCAGCAAGCTGCAGAGAGAGTCTAAGAGAAGGAAACGCGTTCCACACTCCAAATCTTCAGTATTTGAGTCGGCTGAATTAGATTTGCCGCTGTGAATTGAAACTAGTAGAGTCTGTAAAGCACCCAAGGGTGCATTATCGCCTGGGACTTCTATTCCACATGCTTTACGGGGATGTAGGATGAGAAGATATACCAACTCAATTTGTCGCCATGCCTCTACTTTTTCTGTGCATCACGTCTCAAATGGAAGATGCAGAAGCCTACATCTTGTGCTCGTGTCGCGACACCTTTTTCTGAGTGAATATCTGGCGTATCACCACAAATGTCACGATTTTGCTTTCTGTCTGTGTTTGCAGCCAGCTGGCTGCTTTGGTTAAGATGTAACAATGATTTCTGAGCACAGCGGAAAGCCGGCTCTTTTGGAATCCCTGCCTTGAGACAATGATTGAACACAATTTGACAGTAGCGACGTGCTGTTCTCACACTTTCTGCAGCTGATAGTATCCTTTTGAAATGAGTGTATTCTCTCTCTTTTCAAACTTCATAACGATTTCTACTCATCCATCTGTTTGGCAAGTGCTCTGTCCCCCCCCTTTGTTTTCTGGCTTTGTCTCACACCTTTTCTTCATACCTCTCAGCCTCGCCACTGATCTTTAACCTCCGTCAACACTGCAGATCGGTGCCTCCGGCTGTCATGATGTGAAGCTTGTTGCACCGAGAGGAGCAAGTATGGCCTCCTTTATATGATGACACAATGTAGTAGTGATGAGTTACGCTCTCAAACAGCGATCTGATGTCAGAGCTGTCGGCGCTTCGCTTAGCAATGCAGGAAGCGGCTGGCATATCCCCACCGCGAGTGTGCTTCGTGACAAACTAATGAGCGCCGCACAACCGCCAAGTCATCACAAACAGTTCCTGCCGTCACACACCTTGATAAAGTTACTCTCCAGCCAGAAAAATTGGAATTTACGTTTGTTTAACACCACTGCTTATGCCGTGTGAAGATTCGGTCCCTTCAAAGCTTAATATGTAAAGCAAAAGACAGACAACGTAGGAAATAAAACAGGAAGTGATAAACTACAAAACCACGACACGAGTGTGCATTAATCCACCATTATTGTGTTCACAAACGAAGCCGTCAGTGTGTTTGTCTATTAAAGGGGATGTCAGATACCACTGGTCTCACCAGCTCAGTTTCATTATGAGAATGCTATCATTTCTGAAGCTGAACAGACGTATTAATATTTATATTAATACATAATTCAAAGCCTGACCCATTTATGTCTAACTGAATAAATGAAGCATCTTTGTGCGTGGTATTTTGAACCCTTTAAGAGAGTCCACCGAAACAGCAAACAGCCGCCGAAGGGCTTCCAGACATGAACACTGGCAGATTGCCATAGAACAGACAGGTATGAGAACCCAACAGACAGTTAGCCCACCTTATTAGCAATTTAACAATGACCCCCCCCCCTTCCTGACACTCCCCTGAGACGTGTGTGCATTATAGCAGGTGTCAGACGAGACCCAATGAGTTTATGAACCAAACCAGTACATTAATTATTCCATGTGAAAACGACGTTTTTGGCACCAGAGAATAGAAAGGAGCGCACGGAATGGAAAAATGTTGGCAGTCTGAGTGGAGTCGCAATCCTCTGTCGTCTCGTATCTTCTTCATTTAAATTTGATTTACAAAAACAAAAATCCAAACTGACTTTTGACGTGAGTGTTCCAGCGAATAAATAAAAAAAGCAGAAATGCTTTTAAGCCGTCACAAATGCGAAGTCCGTGCCGGTTCTGATGTGATGCGAATATGGGATTAAAGATCTGCTGGAAGGCGAGGAAACGGTGGAGGGGATGCTCAGAATGGCCGCAGCTGACTTTCACACAGGCTTCACCGGTGAGCTCTTTACCGCGGAGCAGCTTTACCGCGTGCAGCCACCTGCTACATGCTAACTAGTATTCTCCCCTGCTTAACTAGTAGGGGATGTACTTGCCTCCTCATGCCTCCATGCACCAGACGCATCCCTTCAGACAGCAGACGGTCAACTGGCCAGACAACAGGTCACATCACCAGTGGCTGGACTGATTGCCTTCTCAGCGCTCGTCCAATCAATAAGAGAGTAATTAAAGTCCACAGATGGACCCTGATCATAAGTTCATTCATTAGCGTGTTGCTGTTGTAGCATCCGAATTGTTCGGTGTTACTGAACTATTTATTGATCTCCGAATAAATTTCTGGATGCTATTTTCCACCCCATGCATGTGCATGCATCTCATTATGTCACTTGGAAATCTGTGAGGAGTGGGGCTTAATTAATAAACTAAATAATCCTGGTCACGCTCCGTTACCCCGGCAACTTGAGGCTAGCTATTGCAGCTATTTATTGTGTCCGAGCTGCTGTTGAACAGCAGTGAATTTGCAGCTTCTCTCATCCCATACATACTGGAGACATTCTTGTTGTTCTAGTATGAAAAACATGCTTCTTTAAAAGGCAAAGCCATATTTTCTTACCCCTTTGTGCGCCCCACCTCGGCATCATCGGCAATTAGTCGACTGTTGATTAATGGAGGGCCTCAAAAGACAAAGATGAGTAATTACTCCCCCTATTAATCCCCTTCAATGCCATCATCAGAATGCTCAGCACACCACAGTTTCAAGTTTTACATTTAAATTTAACTCTGAAGATCTTACACTGCAGTTCCCACTCTTAATTTGCGGCTTCCGTAATTGGACGTAGCTTATTTGCGCCTCAGTTGGTTTGGAAGTGTAAGCAATGTTCCGACCCGGCATCCGGCTGATTGGGTTGCGAGGCCCTACAGGTTTGGAGGAGACAAACAATGTTTATGTGGCGTCCTGAAGCTTGTTTTTATATATTTTTTATTTGTTCTCCGCTGCACTATTTTCCCAAGAAGCAGCAACGAAGAGGACGAGGTGAGGAAGAAGGGAAAACGTTGAGTGGTTTATTTGCTATTCCACCATTTAAAGATCCCCTCCAGACATTATGTACGACATAAAAATGTTGGGATGAATATGAATAAGTGCAGAACAACTTCTGAATGAATGCACTAATATAATTTATGAGGTTTAATTGCTGGACACAAGAGGGTTACGATTGTACTTTTTAAACATTCCACCTCAAATACTACACCCTGAAACTCGATTTACTTCCAACCTCCTTGCCACATAAATCATGTCGATGTCTTAAACACGGATAATATGAGTAAAAGAAAAACGTCTTCAGCAGCTGGATATGAAAACACCCTCCTGCACAGTGAAGGTTAGCAGTACTGTGGGAAAAGACAGAGGGGGTTTTTAACTGTAAAATGTGGGAGCAGAAACGGAAGGTTTGCTCAAATACACGTTGCTATGAATTATTTCATTTGTGTATAATTACCTTAAACGGAGGATTTGTCTTTTATACCTGCAGAGGCAGCAGGACAAATTTCTACAGTAGCTCCAAACAGACAAATTTAAGGTGCGCTCCAGACGTGGACTTTTAGCACTTCCCATAGGAGAGGGAACCTGCACAGCAGTTGGTTGCAATATACAACCTCACCACTATGTGCCGGTGAAAGGAAATAGTTTTCTTCCAGTAAGATTGTTCCTTTTCTCTCTTAACAAGGCCACTTAAAATTTGCACGAGTACCTTTAACTCACCTTGGTCGCTTATGACTAGAATAAACAAGGACTTGAAACATCTTGCATTTTTCTTTTCTTTTTTTTTTTTTTTTTTTTATAAAAGAAGGGCTAAGAGGTGTTTTTCAGCCTCGAAACTTATTTGGGTGGATGGCTCCTTGAAGTTTTCGGCAACGAGGGACAAAAATTCTCCTTCATGCCAGCGATCTTAAATGTCGAGTAATTGCTGCCGCTGCATTCTATGGGAGTCACCTTGCGCTGTGCGTCACACATTATAAACTGAAGAGGGTTCATTTCCACTGGAAGAACAAGACCCGTCACAGCATAGACATAGGAGTCTAATTCAATTACCTCCACTTTGTCCTGTAAGATGCAGGACATGCCTCAGATTGAAATCATTCATTCGTGCTTAACATTTTTGAACAGAGGCCTTTTTTAGGCATTTTGCACATATTTCAAGCATGTTTTTGTAATAATTATTGTAATAAAGTGCATTTTCTGAGGTTGTTTGTGTTCCTGCCTACCCCCTTGCATTAATTACACACAAACAACCTCATACACATGCAGGCGGAGAGCCCAGGTCATTAATTTAATGGCTGCTCCACCTTAGATGCATGGATCAGGGGGATGTGGGTGCTTAAATTCAATCTTTGCAAATTTGACCTCAATGGTACGTGACTTCAGCCCGCCCAACATGAAGTCGATCCACACGCATCGCACATTCCTCACGTCTATCCTTTACCTCTTTACCTGTGTGCACACAAAGCAAACACTCACACCTCTAAGCCCACAGCATTCGTCTAATGGAGTTAGAGGTTTATCCATTGGGTGTTCTAGTCATTTAAAAGTCAACGGTGGGAGGATAGGACACTGGTAGGGGGGGGGGGGGGGTGCTGAAGGCTAAAGAGGTATGGACAGAGATGGGAGAGCAATGGGAGCGCGAAAGGATGACATTAATTCAACATCAGGAGGATTGGAAGGAGGACTGTGTCCATGTCAACTAAGCTGCGGAGGTGCTTTGAATAATGTCCATCCTGAGCGGCGTTATCGCTCCTGCAGCATCTCAGAAGAGGTTATCACGATCAAATTCACAGATGACGATAAATAAATAACCTAATCCGAACGGACTGCCTCCTACAAACGAGGCATGGAGGATTAGAGCTTAGAGCACGATATAAAGCCCTGAAATGACTTTTACGTCTTAGTGCTTCGACTTAATGATCATTTCAAAGAGATTATCGCCGGGGAGCATTAGTCTCGATGTCCAGGCTGTTGTTAGTCCTTCTTATGTGTTGGTATGCACATTCCTACAGGGATGGCTTATAATGACATTATAGTGGTGCTCGTTTGTCAGCTAACGGTTTTCTTTATTGACCTCTCCGAGGCTTATCTCGATGCAGCGGCGCCTGCGCTCGCTTCCGAGGCCAAGAGCAGCGGCGTCCACCGATCTTCCTCACATTTATCTCTCTCCTTCCTTTTGAAATTTCATTCTTCCTCATTGTCCTGACTGGATTCGGTCTGAGCTCATCTCCAGCCTCTCCTTACTTCAATCCCTGCTTACTGAGGGGAAGCGCGTGCACGTGTGTGTGTGTGGAGTTTTTCCAAATAGAGTGTATTCAGGAAGTGCTCTAGGTGTGATGAATGGCTTCAATGTGATACTGCATGCTTCCTGCATGCAGGTGCAGCCAAACCGACCTGCTCTCCTGTCTTATAGAACTGAAAGGAATCGCAGGTTAAATAACCCTCTCTACTTTTGAGCACCAGCGTTACGTTGATGGTTTTTTCACCTCGCCTCAGAAATACTCAGTGTAATTGTGTGCAATAAGCACTTCAACAGTCTCAAGTCATTTTGACTGCGCAGCAGAAAAACACGGGATGATATTATATTTAGTTATTCTGTGAGTTGTTTCTCGTGTTTTTCTGTGACTCTGGAAATTCTTTGCAGAAGTGTGTTTCTTTCTTCCTTAATGCACTATGCTTCTTCATTGAATCCACTTTGCATTTTATTTATATGTTTAATAATTTTATATTCAAATGCTTTTTATTCTTTTGCACTTGCATTTAATACCGGACTGCTTCTCATTTCTCCGTCTGTCTTATGCGGTGATATATTGCGGTTCCAATGTGGTGAAGTGTTTTAAAGTTACTCCTTGGATTAAAACATTTAATTAAAACAATTCAAAAATGTTTGACGTGTAGTCAGAGTCAGGTTTCCTGACTAAATACTAAACAGATGGACAAAGAGATAGATTTTCTGATCCTGACAGGAAGCTGGTTAATTACCTGTGTTCCATTTGAGAGTGCTGTGTGTGTATCTGTAGCACAGGAGAGGCAGAAGAGGCGGTATATTGGTTTATGTAAATTACTGCATTATGGGATGTCCACTCAACTGTTCTACAGTGCCTAATGAATCTGGGTGCATGCTCTGCAGAGAATGCTGCTATACAGGCGTTAGCCCTTTTCAGTCATTCTCTGGAGATCGGACCTTGATGGGATTGCACTGCAGCGTCTCAGGTGATCTTGAAGTGGTCAGATTTGATTTGCATGACAGCATTTATTTTAGCTGAAATTACAAATCGACTTTATTTGGGAAGATTTTCTCATTGTTTCAGCTTTGAATGAAACAGTGAAGGATCGATACCGGGATCTTTACAATTTGTGAATAAATTGTAACTACATTTATTTTCCATCCCAATCGGACCTTTAAAGGGTCACTAATTATTACAATTATAGTTCTAAAGTGTAAAAAGACTACCGGTAAATGTGTAACTAGAAAAGCACTCGCCAAGCAGCACATTACAGTATTTTTATTTTTTTTCACCCGAACTGGGACCGGTATTTGGATCACTCTCAAATTCTAAATTAGACCAAGACCCATATTCAGAATATTTTCAGTCACGATCCATCCAGAAGTTTTTCCAAAATCCTGCTAACAAACAGACGGCGTCAAAAACAACTTCCTTGCTGGAGGTAAAAATTTTACTGCTTTTTGAGTTATGTTGCTAACAGACAGACAGACAGACAGATAAATGCAGTAATTTTATCTCTAAAATATAATCTGTTATTTTATGAATCTTTTTTTTCCTCCTCGACAGGAGCAGATTTTAACCTCAAGGCTTCCACGATGAACAAATATTTAAGAAACTAAAATGAGTAATAAACAGAATTTACATATGCGCTGTGACGACCTCTGAGGTCGATAAACAAGACGAGCATTCTGGCTAAAGTAAAACGAAGTCTTTTTATTGAGAGAAACTCGCTGAAGCAGCTCCACTGGAAACGAGCTGTTTGAAGTCGGCATATCTCGGCCCAATTAAACATCTAGAGCAGATTTTGGGCTCTTAATCTCCTCCGTATTTAAGCAGTAATGGGCCAATATTATTTGTGAAATTGGTGCTCCACCAGTCTTTACAGTCACGGTGTGCATGCCAGGGTGAAGGACGTGCAAAGGTGAATCTTAACCGGTGACAATTTGTGATGCAGCAGCTCTACTGGCGGCCGGCGAAAAGGCGAATGCAAGACTCGCCGTCTTGATTCTGCTTTCACAGAGACCTGAGGTGAAAGTCAAGTCAAGGAAAGCGCGAAATAAAAACCCGCCATTTAGATGTCTGACATTTCGTGGCTCGACTCGAGATCTCCTGCGTGTCGGTATCGTGTCGACTCGAGTGGCTCGCGGGCAATTCTACAAGCGGCAAACTTTGGATGAGTGTCTTAAAGGAAGTACAATTGTGATGATCTACAGTTTGAACCATGAGAGAAGCTGCAGAGTGGGAAAAAGTCTTTGTGAACTCGGGACAGTTGAAGCCTCGGCGTACATCAGGGCACATTCTCATCCCTTTCCAGCTACAGCAAGTGATTATTATTCCAGCCTTCTTTCCTCCCTGTTCCTTCCCTTCATCAGGCTCCTTATGAATAACCTGGTGGTCACCTCATCTTTCATTAGGGTTCAACCTCGAATGCAAAGACCACCAAACATACCCGAATATCTTTATGGCATTAATTAAAGGATGGATTATTCTTTTCTTGTCGGGATTCTAGACAGATGATGCACTTGACATTCAATCGGGGGGGCACTAATTAGCTGATGACCTTTTATTTAATTAACAAACTGTAAAAATTCAAATGCAAAGATGCTCGCTGACTGCATGCTCTGCGCTGATGAGAGGACGGACGAGACCAAAGTCGGTTTCGTTTGAGCAGACGGACTCAGGTCTCAGCGGTCATCCCAAGGAATGTCTGCCGCCTACGGAAATGCCAGCTTGCAGCAGAATGAACGTGAACAAGCTAACCTTTGTCGAGTCCACCAAAGAATCTGGCTAGCTTCTTAAGTGGAATTTAAGGCAGACCCAACACGATTGGACTTTCCTCTTGCAGAAGCATCTTTGTCTTTCATTGTTATGTTCAAGGGTCAGAAGCACTTTTATAGGAATAAACTAATTTTCACTTCAGGGTGCAGCTGTATCTGAAACCTTGAAGTTTATACATGAGCACAATAAAGAAGCACAGAGACCTCAAATGCAGAGGAAGTCTCTGAAAGTCTCCCATCATTGTCGTCGCCCTCGCTGCGGTTCGGCAGCAAACATCTCAAGCAGGATGGTGGATAATTGGCATTTCTCTGCTTCACCCAGTCATCAACTGTGAACCTTTCCTGCTCTCCATGGGACAAACACACCGCTCATTGAGCCTTTTGCTTCCATTTTCCTAAATGTCAAGGCTGCTCAAAAATTGATTTCTACCAAATATGCTAAACATTTCGGGTCACAATCAGGAACTTTAGAAGTAAAATCACAGAGAAATTATGTTTCTGTGAATCGTACAACTGACATTTTCTCCTATTCCCTCCTTCCTTGGTCATTTCCTCTGTGATTTCCTTTTTGGTTTTCCTTTTCCTGTCTCTTCCTTTGTTCTCTTTCTTTGTTCTGTCTCTTGTTAAATACATTTCTCCATTGTCTTCCTTTCTGCCCGTTATCTTCTGCGTCTTACCGTAGAACGACGCGACCACTCATGGAACAGGAAGACCGGTGATCTTACGGTTTTCCATCCTCTAATCCGAACCTTTAAATCTGATATTGAGTCCGTCATTAAAGTTTTTTGGGGGGCTGCTCGTGACAACTTTCCTCAGGCCCCTACGGTGATGAGAGTTCACTGCTTTTCTATGAATCTTAAGTAAATTGTCAGTAATCCCAGAAGTCATCCAGTCTCAGGTTCTCAGCTACCAATCCAAGCTTCACACAATACCATTTTTCTCTCTAATGAGTTGGCGAGCTTCCCGGTTTGTGTTACCTTTTGTGATTTTTTTTTAGGTGTCCCCTTTCCCAGCCAGCTTTAACGACGTACCCCAAAGGAAGCCTTCTTCCTGCCAACTAACATTCTGTTTATTAAATCTGGGACTTTTTTTTTTTTGCTTTGAAAGACACTTAAACATTTTTACAGACAGAATAATTATCCGTCTCGTTGAGCGAGAAGCCAAAGCTTGCAGCGAATTAGCTTAGCTTAATTTGAAGATCAATACAGGAGTCAACAGCCGACCAGAGTTCAATGTGAGCTGGAATGCTGATATCTCCTTCCAGCCTTCGCACTAATCCACTAGGTAAGTAATCCCAATTTATTTGCAATAAAGAAAATAGATTCCCAAAAATGTCAAACTATTCCTTTAAAATCAATTCGTAGTTTTTAAGTGCTATTTGAATTTATAGTCTATGCTGTGTGTTTTATTTATTCTCTAACAGCCGAGCCCTTTAAAAGATTTAAATCATCCTTAGCATGCAGAACGCGTGCCGTTCCTCATCCGGTCTGCATTCCAGATGAGGCGAAGGTATTCTGTATTTAAATGCAGACCGCGCTGGCTGCACTGCATTAGCTGTCATTTGAATGCAGGGCGTATCGTAGCTGGCCAGAAACAGCATTGTACATTAATTGCATATTTGAGCATTAAAATGTTGTGCATCATGACAGGATCGAATGGTTAAACTGTTGTAAAATTCAAGTGGGGCCATTAAGTGCCAAATGTTCCTGAGTAATATATCACAGGATAAAAATAATCTATTCACCCCCCCAATCTGTTTTTCCCCCTGTCCAATCTCTGGTGAAGTAATGGAGGGGCAGCGAACTCACCCAGGATTAAAGATGCTCCACGTGTCCTCGCTGAAATTGCTCTGTTTTCACACACCAAGGCTTTATAGCATATTTCCACGCTTGCTCTTTTCTTCTTCTGGTGATTCCAATCTTATTATCTGCCTCTGCCCCCCCCCCCCCCCCAGGCTTTACTTTCTGAGTTCAACAATCTCTGCCTTCCTTTTTAGTACACAATATCCACATGTCATCCTTCATGTTTTCCATCCCTCCTCTTCTTTTCGCATCCCAGCTTTCTCCCCACTTTCATTTCTCTCCTCATCTCAGCCCCTCGCTGCTGCACTGCTCTCATGTCATGTTGTCAGATAAAGGTGAAGATCTTCTTTATTCTGCTTTTTTTTTCTTCTTCTTCTCCTGCATCCCCAAACAATGGTGGCCTTTCTATTGGCCTGGAGTGAGGAAGGATATCTTTTCAGTGTATGTTTGACCTTTTGAGGATTTCTAAAGCTCATTATTCCTCATTGGGCTCAGCTGCGGTGCAGTGGGGCGGGGGTGGGGGGCTCGTGACGGCCTCTGCTAGGCCTGTGCTGATCCTGGTGAATCCTCCTTTCCTGATTTCATTCCCGTTCTCATCTCAGCTTCTCCTGACCGGTACATTTCACCACCTTTCTCTTTTGACCCATCCCACTAAACTACTTTGTCTTTATTCTCTTCTCTCTTTCCCTTTAAATTCAAACTAGCAGACATGCCGCTATCAGGAGACATGTCTGCTAGTCCCCCCCCCCCCCCCCCCCCCCATGGAGCACTTGTCTCTGTTGGCCGTAAACAATCATAAACGTCCGCGGAGGTCAAGAAAATACGCAATTCAAAATCAGGACTTCAACCTCGTGCTTGTCTGTGCACACGGAGAAGGCCGGTAATTGATCGGCAGGCAGGCAGGGCGGGGCGGGGCGAGTCATGAATAAGTAAAGATACATATTGTATTCAGAAGGGTAATTGAAGTCACTTTAGACAAGACAGCGCTGATGAAATTTTCATGTGTTTGCACAGATACCTCTCGGATCCGCAGACCAGATGTTTGAGATGTGGGTTTAATGAAGCCGCGTTTTTCCAGCCGGATCAATAACAACCGCTCCACACAACACCTGGAGAAGTCGTCTCACCGCCGCCCGCCACCCGCCTCTGTCTCCGACACGCCTGGCGGACTCCGCCGTGTAAGTACAGCAGCTGTAATTGCAAGTCATTGAGATTCATTAGGCAGTTTCCTTCCACAGCAGCACAAAATCCATACAGAAGTGCCCTTTTGGTGATGGCGCCCCCCCCACCCCCTTGTAAAAGCTTTGATTAATGAATATGTTTGGATAGATGCTTCCTGTTGCCATGTTGCAGTATAGGTGCTTGGGCGTGATGCTATCCGCAGCCGAATGATTAGTTAGACATAAGTGGGACACAACACAATTAAGATGGCACCATTAAGTTAAATGGGTGATGATATTCTAAATCAGTTATTCTGTTTGCCGGGCGTTTAAAGTAGGCGGGGGGGGGGGGGGGGACAACACTCGCTGAAGCACTCGCTGAAGATTCATTCATTAATTAGGCCTACATGCTGACATTATTGTTGCATATTAGCAGAACACAGCAATTAGACCTGAAGGATCTCTGATCTCACACGAATTGTTGACAGTCTTTATTCTTTATTTTTATGCATTGTGTCATTTGGACATTTGGACAAATTACGAGGCCCACTGGATTCCAGGAAATCCAATTTGGTCTCGGGTCTGACCTTTCAGATCGACTCTCCGCAGCTTTAACTTGCGCGCAATCACGTTGAATTGTTTCACGTCATCAACCGCAGTTGTTGCTACGGTAACCAGGTATGGATGTATGCGTGGTATGCATGTTGAGAAACAACAAGCTGCAGGATAGAAAGCGATGCGTGAGCGTGTGAAGTTCCCCTTATCAAAGATGCAGGGATAATATAACCAACTTTTATTTAGAGTAACATTTTCTATTTTTAAATAAACAATGTTTTTTTTTAGAGACTGGTGTCTTTTTGTTCACTGGACTGACACCAGAGACGGAACAGAAAACTTTCACACATCTCATGTCACGCAGCCGAGATGAGAGGAGCAGGGCTGAAAGTGAAGAATCAGGAGTGTGTGGCACACGGAAAGGAAGAGAAATGTGCGATCGGGTTCACATATGTGGATCGATGGCGCTGCTCGAGTGGGAGTGTTGGGTCAGAAGAGAGAGCGGCAGCATGCGGGCACCTCGCTGGCATTCAGTCTCATCCGGACCTGTTTCCGTGGATGTTCGAGAAACTTGGATCAAGATGCTCCCAAAGCGGAAATAGCTTTTAATTTTTTTAGATCCAACGCTACTGCTTCATATTTATTGTTAATGTCCTGCAGAAATAAAAGCTTAAAGGAATACGACCAGACAGAAGACAGTCAATCCGATCCCTGCCTCCTCTGACGGTTTCATTTGCTGCGTGATAAAAGACACACGTCTACTCTCAGCGGCTGTTTCTGATCGCTGATAATTTATGTCCGTCTGACTCCAGATACCAATTTAGCTTTCATTAGGAAAGGAAATGAGGCCTCGCCGGTGCTGGTGATCACGTAGACCCCGACGCTATTCCAATAAATGTGCAAAGAAGTCAATTACATTGTTTGAAAGTTCCCAACATGGTGGATTGACGGTGGCGAGTCAGCTGAAGTTGAAGGAAAAATAAAACAGAGAAAGATAAACGGGCTTTAAAACACTCTGGTACATTCTACTGTTTCTTTCAGTGCTACCAAGGTGATGCTGTATTTTCCATCTGCCCTTGCTCATGCATAGCTGAAGCATGCTGAGCAGTCACTTAGGCAAAAATGGCTGCCTATAATGCACAGAGGGGGGGCATGGCTGCAGGCGCGACAAAATCACTCTTTTGAATGTCTGAATATAAAACAATTGACTGCACTGGAAGCAAATACAGCAAACACAATACCCCTAATGCTATATAAAAGCAGAACTTCACAGTATTTGTGGAAGATAGGCGGAAGAGAGCGAAGGATTTGGAGAGAGGAAAGGATACAAGGACGTCCTTCCTGATAGTTGATGGAAGAGCCAAGAGATAGGCTGAGTTTTAGGGAGGGTTCAGAGAGAGAGAGAGAAATAAGAAAAATGGTGGAAGAGCAGAAAATGTCCTGCGTCGATAAGCGGAGAGCCAATCTCAGCCAACATATGGTGCAGGGTGAAGAAGGGGCTCCTTTAGCAGGAGCCTTATCTGCAGAACGGCGCCTCTTCAGCTTGATTGAATGACTAATCCCCCGGTCTGACAGCATAACAAGGCCGAAGGTACACAAAGACACGTCGCTGCAGGAGATGGAAGAAGCCGGCCAACCTGGGGGACACCGCTGGGCATTCAGCCTCGGGATAACGGCAAAGAGGCATGGATGTAGAGGAGAGGAATAAAATGGTGACGGGAACAATCTGGACAAAATAGCGATGACGGGTTGTATGAAGTGGTGAAGTCGTGGGACAATGAATGAATGTGGTGCGCAACCATCTCCCACTTAAACTGCGGATAAGTAGACATGAATATTGAGTAGTTTGTCACTCAAATTTCCCCAAGGCGAGTCGCCTCCCTGAACCCCCCCTCATCCACGGCTGCCTGCCTCGGATTCTTTCATTTAGAGCTCCACAAGTAAGTCGAGTTCATTATAAGCATTCCTGATTGTAATTACTTAGCTAATGGAATCTAATTAAAAACCCACAGTCCCCTTCCCGCCTTTGTGTTTGGTCCCCGCGATGGCATCCATACCTGTTATTATCAAGACCTTAAAAATCATTGTTGGATAAACAAGGAGGAGAAGGACAAGTGGCTGCAAAGCGATCCTGAACGCAGATTCCACTCCCACGCCGACTCTCGCGACTCCCCGATGAAATAAAGTTTCCATCCATATCAGGCAATAAATAAACATTTATATTCTTAACACAACAACACAAACTTGGCACACAAGTATATGAATTTTAAACCACTTTTTTCATGTCAATTAATGACGCATCTTATTTCTAACCAGGCTACAACCCACTGGGTCCTGATCAATAACTGTGAAATTCCAGCTGTTCTCCCTCGCACTCTTACCTCTGTTTTTAATCTCTTGATCACAATTTGGGTTGCAACTCAAGAGCATGCCTTAAAGTAGGCGAAACCATGCGCAGCAGCAACTGAATAAATGGTACACAGATGTGTATTACTCTTACTTGTTTACCTCTTGTTTGCAGAACATCACCAGTGGCATAGCGAGACGGATGGAAAAAATAAAAATTCATGCACCAGACCCCCCCCCCCCCCCCCCCCCCAAAAAAAAGGGGGTGACGCCAGACTTGCATCATGCTGCTTCCAGGTTCCGATGCATGAGAGCAACGCTTCATCTGAAGCTTAAGCCCTTCCCTGTAAGGAGATAAGGAGCACTGTGTTGATGCATGTTTACAACCTTTGATTCACATTCAGGCGCATCGCTCCGGAGTCAGCCATGCGAGGCACATTGGCTTTCTGTTCAGCCCACAGGGCTCTTTGATATGACCAGACATGAATCATGAAAGGACTATTGATTTCTGCAGAGGTGCAACGTTAAAAGGTCTTAAAAATCAGGCTTAATACGTCATTCATTAAATGATGAATGAAGCCAGTGGGTTTTTAGTGCAGGCTTTCTCTACTGGGGGGCTTTAGATGTGTCTCATTCAAATGCTTAAATAATCTGCTTCCTTTTTGTGGTTGTGTGTCTCCGTGGGCTCATCAGGTTGCAGATTACGCCCATTGCTGTCCTGCCTCGCTAAATGAGGTGATTGGTAGAGCGCTTTGTCACATCAAAGCGCTAGAAATCCAGTAGCATGAGCTGGTTCTTCTCTCAGTCCTCCCGGATAAGAGCGACAACTCTTAATTCATTCATTTATACATTTTCATAGAGATTCCTGACGCTGTGTGCATTTCAGGAGTTTTGGACACTGTCACCAGAGTGCCAAAAAAGGGCTAAAATGTAAACAACAACAACAATTTGTGGTCCTGTTTTTAAAACTACATGCATGTATTAGAATAAAAATTGTGATTTACAAAGTGATGCTGCACAATTCTGTTTGGTTTTATCAGTTTCTTAAGCAGTGCCACCTCAGTGAAAGGGTTTATTGATTTGAAGTTTTATTTCGACTCTGCTGGGTGACTTGTTGATATTTGTTTTCTCAGATGACATTCTCATTACAGCGTAGCCCAGAGGCAACCAAGGCTGCAGGGGGAAATGTGCTTAATCAATCCTCGCTGCGGCGGAATCACTATTCTTTCAAACTGAGAAATAATATGAGAAAATAATCCCTTGTTATTCTGAGTTAATCTGTCCTTTTGCAAGGCAGCCTGTAGACTTAAATAAAAACTTTCCCCACTACTTCTACATCTTAATTGCACATATTTTACCCGCAATTAAAGTTCTATTAGCGGCTGTTTCCTTGAAGCATTTGTTCAGTATTTGTTCGGGGATTTAGATTTTCATTTTTGCTTCTCCATCCTTCATCTCTCAGTATTAAAGTTTGTCTTTCTGCGTGAAAAGGCTGCGTCCAAATGTGTGTGGGGCAATTTAAATGCCTCATTTCTCAATCTGGAATGAGGCTGCTGTTTCATGAGCATGCTGATGGTGGAGACAACGATGGGGGGATCGCTTCAGACAGGCATGGTGAGTTTTAAAACGGACAGAGAAGAAGAGAGTGGGTGGGGGAGGTGGGGGGAGGACAAAAATGGAACATGACATGACTGTTGGATCTTCGCTTATTCTCTCCAGCTGAGCTGTGGCTTGATCGCAGCGCTGGGACTAATTTCTTGGCAGTTTTCAAGCCGGCTGCCTCTGTAGGCGGGCAAAGGTTTAGATGGAATAACTTGAACACATTTCTCTAAAGTCCCCGGGCTTGAGGATTGGGACAGCGAGGAATGCTAATTGAGTCAATTATAAGGGTACGTGTGAAGGATGGAAAAATGCTTGCGTTTTATATGAGACCCCAGGACACATCTACAGGGAGGGCCTCATCTGTTGTGTGTGCTGTGCATGTCAGCCTCGCTATAACGATGACGCTTTGAGCAGTGAGGTGGCCCCACTTCCACAGCCTCACCGGCAATATCAGAAAATATTGGGATTTATGATATTTCAGAGAGCCACCGGCCTTGCGCTGAGGTGTGATATTAGATATGTTTTTCCTTTATCCTGCAGGGAGCTCTAAGACGCTCGCTAATGGACTATAATGAGCTTAATTTGCTGCAGGGTGAGTGATGAGGCACCGAGAGCCCCGAGGAGCTTCTAAAGCCTGTGTTTTACCCACATTTTTAATATTGGGAAGTAAAGAAGCTTTTGGAATAAAATCACAAGAACAACAGAAGTTGTTTCTTTGGATGAAGACATTCGGTCTCCTGCTGCCAGAGCTCCTAAAACCACAGCGAAGTCTAGCATCTCGACTCGGACCCCCCCCTGTCGCAGAGATTTAAATGAAATGCCACATTATGCTCAAACATCGGCAGGAAAATGAAGTGATGCAGACAAAGAAACGAGTAAACGATGGTCGGATGCTACCCGCCTTTTTGTTCTACCAGGTGTGACCCGTCGGAGACGAGCTTCTGGTGGCACTTTTCTGCGGCTCCATCGTGCAGATGTAATGAGCCCCTGCTAAGCATGAGCTGTTAGCGCTGCTAGTCTGCTTTTTCAATATTCTGGTTGGAATTACAGATTACATCTGTAAAACATGCAGATGCAAAGAAAAGAAAATTGAAGAGACGGTAAAGATTTGTCTTAGAAGTGTGGTACCAAGAGCAGAAGGGAAGGAATTAGGCTTAGCGGAGCAAGGCAATCATTTGATCTTGCCACCGGTGAGGAACCTGTGGATTAGACCCTTGTTTCACCTTTTAACCCGTCTCCCCACATCCTCTTTGAGATGTAATTATTTTCCTCTTATCCTCCACATTACATGCAGAGACACACCTACAACTCATACGATGCTCCGGCAGTGTGCGCAAACACAACGTGCTTTTCTGATCTAATTAATGCACCAATTAAGAAGGAGGAAAACTGGCTTCCCAAGGGCAGCTTTGCCCAGGGTCTAAATCTCGGAAACATGAGTGATATGCTTCCTAATCAGATGTGACGGCTACAGTAGGGAGGGCTGCGTGCTAATATATGCACGTAATGCACACATTTGTTAACCCCATTTAAAATGTGATTATATTTCTGCCAGAGCCTAAAGTTTATATTTTCTTATGAGCAAAATAAAGATAATTTAAGCATAAAACGTTGCAGATGTGGCAAACAAAACAAACACCTGCTCAAAATTCTAGGAACTAAAGAATTTGATGCTCAAAGTCACATGGGCGAAGACCCCCACTCCCCTTATATAAACCATACCTCCTCCTTTGTTATTCATTCTGTATGATCAACTACCGGATTAGCAGCTACTTAATTAAAATAACTGCGCTAACACTACAGTTCAGTCAAGGATGATGTCATTAATCTCTACATCCTGGACTGTCATGGGCAGAAACCTTTTCTTCTGCACCAGTCATAGTTTGCTACATGAAACTGAGAAACTGAAAAACAAGGTGTGCTCAAACCACACGGGGGGGGGGGGACCTAATAATCTCTGTTGTAGATAACCTTTGTACAACAGCAACCGGACGTTCCTGTGTCTAACCTCTTCCTCAAAGTTTCAGCGTGAAGTCAGCCACGTCTGCTAATGTTTGTACACTCTTACTGAGAAGTAATTAATAGCGTCTGTTTTTTAATTCCCTCCCATCTTGTAATTGAATGCCACAGCCATAGGCAAAAGGCCAATTAATGAATGATCAGAGCTGGAGAGTGGCAACAAAAGAGAAGCTATTACAGTGCAAAGTTAATCTAATTGAAATTCTGTACTTCCGTCACTGTTAATTAGCATTTCAAAGGGACGTTAGATAAAGTCCCCCCGTTTCATGTTATCTCACATGTGGCCGACGGAGTGAAATGCGTCCCCTGTTGGACGTTGCTGATCACGTTTTAATGCGCCTTCACAACATCAGCATATTTAAAGAGGGATAAATCACCCACAGCGCACGTGGAGGTGTGGCACAATCACATATACCAGCAAAAGGCTGTCGGCACGGTGACGAGTGGCTCCTCCCTGGTTGTAACTGTGCGTTCAGGCGGCCCAGTGAAACTTTGACTTTCAGAGAAGTTGAAGGCTTGTGTCTCAAGTCAAAGGAAGATCGCCGCCTTATTCTCTGGACGGAAGGTGAAGTATATCGTTCCTTTGTTTTAGTTTGTTCTCAAGTTTCATTACTTTTAATGAACATGAGAACTCGTCACAAGATCCAGTTAAAGCACTGATTAAAAGCACAATGTTTGACTTTGACGGCCGGCTGGACCGGACTGATATCAAGAAACGTTCTTTGAGCAGCACCGGCTCGTGGGTCTGATTGGGCTTCCAAGATAGCCCGATGGCTTCCATGTATTATCATACTTGTCCGCTCTGATCTGCTGCTGCAGAAAATATGTCTAATAGAGCCCACAGCTTTTTCCATCTTGGGTAAAATGCGATTTGAAGGACGACTGTGTGGACGGGGTTGTCTGAGACAATAGCACGACAGACCTATGCCCAACCGTTATCGTGTCTTATGGGGGAACAATGATGGATGCTGGTGACAAAAACAAAAAGAATATGTCTTATCTTGCTGAAAAATCCAACATTCAGTGAATTTTGGGTAGTTCACGCCTTTCCAGTGTAACTTAATCCAACGGAGGTATTAAAATAACATTTTATGGTCATTTTAAATGAATGCGCAGTTTGATGATAAGATATAAAAGGAAATAAATAAACCAGACATGTGAAGCCAAGAAAGATTTCACCCTGTTGAATATAAGTAGAGCATGTAATCAGTCATTACTTTATTCAATCGGTATTGGCGATGCTCTGATTGGACGGTGACAGAGAAATAAACTCCCAGTTGGAGGATAGTTTCCTGCTGACTGCGACCACAGTGTTGCATTAGCGTACAGTAAATACATTACGGGGGTTTGGAGCGCCCCGGCCGTCTGAGGGGGGGCGCGACTGGGAGCCTCAAACGGCAAATTCTAATGATGAATGTGTAAAATAAAAAATGAATGAAGAGAGACAGGAGGATTTTGTTTTTATGGGGATAGTGGTGGGAGATGGTTAATAATAGCGGCTGGCAGTGTCCTCTTATGGGATGCTAATATATGCTGGGTGAAAGTGTGGCGCTCTCCTCATTAGTAGCCTCCCAGTTTGACAGAGATGTTGGGACGGCTGCCATTCACCCCGGCTAATTATACAACGTGTGCTCAGAAGAAAGTCATTTCCTCTTGACCCGAACTTCCCGGGGAAATAACGCAAAAATACACAGAAGTCATGAAGAAATGGAAATATATTATATTATAATAATAATCTTGACCTTATTTAGTTCTCCTTCTTACAACGTGGAATCCAAATCAATACAGTCTGTGCTTTCAGAATATTTTACAAACGGTGACCCCAAAAGTCAGAAGAGACTTAAGAACAAAACATTTTTAAACTCCACCGCTTCTCCATCAGAACTAATTCAGGGGAGCAATAACTACTCTCTGTTGACTTAATAATCCTTCATCTTCTTGTATTTGTTTTAATTTCTAGTGTTTGGAAGTTGTTTGATTGGACTGTCTACTTATTGGGGCATCCATTTCTGTGCTGCTCTGTTGGAAAATTGATTTTTAATCTTGACGAGGGTTTAATTTGTTTAAATAAAGGATCTATTCATCAAGTTATGACTGAGAGAAATAGACGGGCAACATGGTGGCGGCCGACGCCTCGTTTTCTGTAAAGTTAAAACTTGTCTGAGAGAGAAATAAAAAAATGTGGCCATGTAAATAAAATTAGATGGACTCAAATTAATTTTCTTCACTCAGCTTTTTTTATGGGCGACAATAACTGGGCCCATTTGCTTCTGTCCATAACACTGGGTTAGACTCCATTAGTGTTGTGAAATGTTTGGTCTCCAATGTGCTGAAATGCTGCATAATTGAGTTTTATGCTTTTATTTGTATGAGTTGCAGGAATGTATTTAAGTACATTTCAACGACGTCTCGTTGATCAGCGGCGGAATAATTAAAGAAGAGCTTCAATGCATCAAATCACTGTGAGGGGGAAAAGGGACACTTGACTTCCATTTGACTGCTGCACACCGCATTACCGTCCGCTAACTGCGCTGTGCAGACAAAACCCTAAACTCATGGATTGCCTGACCAAATAAACACACACAAAGAGCTGATGCTTCATTGCATTCTCCACTGCAGCGAGGCGAGAACGGGCGGAGAACAGAAAGAAACAAGATGCAGATAGCGTTTGCTTTCGCTGCAGCCGCCATTGTGTGACATTCCAGTCAGCTCCGGTGTGGAGGACGCTCTTAATGAGGTCTTCCAGCCTCATCCGGTGGCCAAAAGGACTGTTTGATTTTCACGTCTTCGATCTTATCCAGGCTCCCCTCGGGGCTGTAGTTTTGCTACAGCACGACTTTAAGGGCGCAGCACGACTTTAAGGGCGCTTCCCTGGCGTGCAGCTGAGGCCGGAGTCCCTGTCAGAGCGAGCAGGGAAGCAAAGCAACGCAACTTGGGGAAACTCAAGCTAACAAAGCCGCTGTTAAGCTTGTGAAATGCAAATGCGTACAGGCATTGCGTATCAGAAGTCAGGTAGCAAATAGAGTTTAATCAAGACGGCGGCGCTTCTGCTGCGGAGAACAGAAACGGCTGTTTTTCAGCTGAGCAGAGAGAGAAAAATGAAGTCAGCAGGCCAGGGATGTGTGCCGTCTGTAATCAGGTTTCACCGACCCCTTCCTATCGACTGCTGGGTCAAGATCCTAGAAGCAGGCTGCTGTCTGCACTCCATCCTGCCCGTCTCTCTCTCTCTCTCTGCCTTTCGAAATCGCAGCCTCCCTCCTTCGCTCTTTGCCGTTTGCCTTTAATGCACCAGTAAATGAATGTAATCCAGTTTCGGCATGAATTGGAGAGTGAATCTGCCCGATTTGATTTATCGTAACTCACATCTGATTACGAGGAAGGAGAGAATAAAGCTCCAGGTTGTTTTGTGATTATTGCATTGGGTTATGAAAACTGTGCTGTAGATATTTGCCATTAAATAATCACGGTTGTGTTTGAAAAATGCATTCCTGATTGAAAAAAATAAAATAAATCAATGATCATACATCCTGACGGAGGCAACCTCCCTGTAGAGATGTATTAGAAGCCTCCGTAGAATTAATTTAAATTATGGAAGACACCTACAAACTATAATGAGCCAGGTGTGAGATTATACATTGTGTTTGCTGCAGGGATTTTATAGAGCGCAGGAGATGGCATAGAATCAGCATGTAATGAGGCTTGATGAAACTTTATAGCAGTATTGTCAGAAGGGGAGCGCTCCATTTCACCATGATGGAAGAGCCTGTCTCTTAAAGAGCCATTTGTGTCTTTCCAAGGTCAGCATTTTGTCTTTAATGAGCATAATTTCACGGAGGTGCAGTAAATACTCACGCTGACATTTATACTTGAATATACACCGACATTAATAAAATGTTTGCTGGGTGCAATGGTCGGTCTCACACAGGTGGGGGGGGGGGCACCTTGACAAATGTTTGCATTTCTCTATGTGTAATGCAAACGAACATCGTGTGACAACCGGCTAACTCTGGAAATGTCGATGATCGGAAGACGAGACACTCGTCCCACCTTCTGTCAACCAAGAGACATGCTTGCTAGTTATATTTTGTCGTTCATAGAGCTACTCATTCTAAGAAGCTCTTAATGTTTACATGCTCTGCTCCATATTACAAGCACTTCATCACCTCGTGTTTCCTTCAGAGGCTGCGGAACATCACAGCCATGGTTTTTGAAGCAGAGACGTCAAGGTTATTCTGTCCCCTGAGGTTCTTAACCCACAAAATAAATCTGCAAGGTACCCACTAAAATCTTAATCCCACTCCAGAGTGCCAGACAACATATTGTAGAACGTTACTGGGGAAAAGCTGTTTATGTGCAGCCATTTCTGAGCCCAATAATCCTTGAAAATACTTCAGACCATTACGGCGTCCGGCCTCAGTGGCATGTTGCAGCACGGCACGCGCCATATATTCACCTCGTAAAGCCACGAGTCAGGCTGGATGTCTAATTTTTGGTTTAAATGCTCCACGTATAAAATGTGCTGGAGATCTGGAGCTTTTTTTTTTTTTATGTCCAAGGACCTAGACTTCTTTGAATTATTGTGTTACTTTTTTTAATTTGGCCTCAAAATAATAGATTTAACAAAATTCACAACACTAACTGGATTGGTGAAAATTGTGGAAGCTAAAAACACAGATGAATAAATAATAAAGAGCGAGAGCGAAGAAATTGTCTTTGAGTTGCACAGACGGCGTGTCGTGTCGACTATGAGGACAGAGATACGAAAATAAAAAAATTAATAAACGTTCGTCCACATCCAGCGTAACCTATCGGATAAAGACTGGTGCCTACGAGGTTGCTGTTTCAAACCCTGCACGTAAAGAATAAAGGTGGATGAGGAAAGTAATGGAAGGGTGCTTGCAACCTCTGCAATGCCCTTCAGCAAGTCCATGAAACCCCCGACTGCTCCGGTGGAGCTGCTCGATTTCCACCAGGCCTGATTTCAGGCGTAAATGCGTGGAACGGCAGGTGGCGAGCTCCAACAGCATGCTCCCCATGACGTATACAGCTTCAGGAAATGGCAAGGAAGAAAATAGATGCTCTTCTAAATTGGACTTTGGCTGATGAAATGTTTAGAATGTTCCAAGTGGACAAATAACAGTTTATCTCTACATGAAAATGACAATCTCGTCGGTTTTGTATCATATTTATCCAAGATCAGGAAGAATTTAGGAAGAATTTTCACGCTACTAATATTAGAACGTCACCACAGCTGCAGAGCTGCATTTAAAAGCGGCAGCTCCTCCTACGGCTGACGACCTGTCACCGGAAGCGCCGTCAAACGTGCTGTGACAAACTGACATCTCGAAGCTGTCACCTCGCCAGGCGCCCGTGTCATCTCTTCCTGCTCCGACACAACATTCAGGAAACCGGGGGGGTGAGTCCCGATATTAAACTTCACAAGCGGAGAGCATCTCAAACACCGGCTTTGCACGATGAGACGCAATCTTTGCAACATTTTATGTCCCTGATATGTTCTCTTTGCTTTTCTTTCTCTTTAAGACGACAACTCTGCTATGACATCCGAGGAGGAGGTTAATTCTGCACGGCGAAGTTTTGCAGGACATCGAGGATCAGGGACACCCTCTGGCACTTTGTCCAACTTCCTGTCACTTCTCTCCACTTTACTGGGTTCCCAAAGTACTCTTAAGCCCCTCGAAATTCACTGAACCTTCACAAGTTATCACAGATCCTTGCTCACGTCCACCACCGGTCGCCTAGAGCCGGATATATATTCAAAAACCCGGTGCGTTGACATGCAGCACCCCGAGAGCCTTTGGGCTGAGTTTTGCAATCAGTTCCACCTCAGTGCAGTTCTGACCTCACCAAAACAGCTACGTGACTCCTTCACAGCGGAAATGTATCCCACTCTGAGTGGTCAAGTATCTGACGAGGTGTTTTTGACGCTGTGGCGGTGACACCTGTCAGCAGGTGGGTCGACGACTGCGGTCCAGAATAAACATTACGGATGGTTTGCAGACATTCATCCAGCTCCGTCTAAGAAGGCAGACGCTTTGCTCTACAATCAAATACCTGCATAACAAATGACATCCCTTTAGCGTCGTGTAATTATTTGGTGTTATGCATTAGAGATGAAAATGGAACACTTAACTTAAAACGCTGCTGACTCATCGCTAGGACGGCTGCAGGTTCCTCTAGTCATCCATCATTTAACCCTTGTTTTTTATTGCTGTCAGTGCAGGACCGTTTATTACCCCCCCCCCCCCCCCCCAGTGTTTCCTGACGCTGTATCAAACACTTGAAGCTTCCTTAAGGCAGCAAAACTTAATAGAAAAGGTACTTTACCTGGAGCTACTCAGTTCCTGAGCTTTCGCTTTCACTTTCTGGACTGCAGCATGGACACTTCTTCAGAGACACAGTGACATGCCAAAGACAGATTTGTTGTTGGGGGTGGGGGGGGTTATGCTCTGTTAGCAAAGTAACATGTATTTATGTTGGCATGTAAAATGGACCGGGAAAGACCCCAGAACTTTTGTTCTTCAAATTTGTCGCTTTTTATGCTGGAATATGAACGTTCTTTTGCTTTGTGTGATTTATTTCCTGAATGGTTTTACTGCAACTCTGGCACCTCCAGAGGGTCTCAAAAGAACGACTCGGCACTCGGAGCAGATGGGTGTGAAAAGTCAGGGAAATGTCGGGAATTTGATTTTATCACCTGTATAATAAAAATCTCTGGAATGCAGATGCCACAAAAGTCTGTTTTTATGTTCATGCCCAAGGGATCAATGAACGTCAACGTTGGTGTAAAAAGCACCGTCGGCTCTGAATTCTAGCTTCTAAATATCAAACAACCACCCTCGTGAAATGCACGAGGGTTGCCACGGCAATGTAAGACGGGGGTCAGTGAATGCCTCACGCTTTCGGACGTTCTGAGCAGAACGTCAGAGCTGGCCAAAGATCCAGAGCAGCTGTTTACTCAGACTCTCAGGAGAGTGGATGGAGTTGGCACGGGACAGCTGTTGCGTACCGTGACTCCCACGAGGAACACACCTGGAAAAACAGGTAAACTAAGAAGGGAGCACCCATCAGAGCTGGAGACACAGGAGCGAAGAAACTCCTCCAGTTTTAAATGCTGAATATGAAAAGCTGTGCATAAAATGTTCAGAATGAAATAAAGGGTTTACGGCATTTGTGCACAGAGAGGAATTATTTCCCTCAGATCATGATAAAAAAAAATCTTCAAATCTGTCACAGGATAATCCCTCCATCTGCACGATGTGACGACTGGAGATGCTGATTAAATGAGAATCGCTCATAGGTGTTTATGGATCATTTGTGATGGAGCTCATTTTTAATCAATCTTGGTTAAAGTTCAAAATAAAAGTATGATTGAGTGAAACTATTTTCACTATTGATGCTGAGAAAAGCTCACAACACAGATAGATGCGTGACTTTTACATTTCTCAGCAAAGAAATGAAAGAGATCTGGGCAGATTGCAGCATCACATTTTCCTTTTCAGTAGCGTTGCAGTAAAAGGAGCTTCAAAATGTATTGATCAATATCTCGGTTAATTATTGACCGTTGTTTATTGAATTTGACACACAATCCTGTAGGGTGGGGATCTCTATCACCACCTAATTTCATAGGGATCGGATCCAGAATGAGGTCTGCGCTCTCCACGCGCTTTTCTCGTTTACAGTATATTTGCTTGAGGGTTGTCTATGCAGCTCTTCATATTCTGCGATTTGGGACTCCTTAAAGCATTTTTTGTTTCTTTCGTCCATTCTGTGTTGCATCACTCGCACAAGTCAACACAGGAATAAATCACTTCAGGCATTGCAACAGCAGGTTTCTCCTCCTCCTCCTCCTCCTCCTCCGACCCTCATCCCAATTACCGTGTCTGCTCCTCTGCAGCCTTTGTCCAAGCACTCATCCATTCATCTTTCAAACCTGCTTTAAAGTCTTTTTGTTGATTTCCAAATACCTCTGAGAACAGTAGGGTCGGAATAATTCATGCGCCAGCCTGGATGCATTTGGGCATAACACCTCCTTGGGCTGTTCACCATCCACCATCCTACATTTGTGTTCCAAAGGGTTCCCCGTGAAGGCAGGCAGCTGGAGAGCCAGGTACCCCGCCAGCTCATTGCCTCATCCGCCGGTCCTTTTATTCTGCATCCCCTCTCTCTGTAAGTAGTGCTTCAAATCCTTGTCCGATCACGCTGTTGCTCTTCAAATCCACCATTTGCTTTGCTTTGCCAATTTGTCTTAGAACTGTCATCATCAGGCTATTCTTCTTGGTTCTTATCCATTCCCGAGGAACTAACAGGAAGAGCACTTTGTCTGGCGAAGCGAAACAAAACGGCTCCTATTAATCACCTCCTGGTTTTGCTTTGGTCTAATTGTGTCGCTGTAGGGGAGCGATGGTGTGTATCCATGCACTATTTGGCTCAGTGGACTCCCATCTCAGCCAAGGCAATCATTCGTAAGCAATAGATCAAAAGGAGCCAATGTGAAAGGGTCCATTGTTATTGACTCATAAATTAAAGCTCCAAAGCTCCAAATAGGACCTTATATGTGATGCATCATTGACGGATCATTGACAATATGGATAGAAGGAGCCGATTTATCTGTGTGTTTGCTTGGAAACAAAAACAGACAAAAACAGAAGCCAGGGTAGGAGGAGGAGGAGGAAAAGGAGATGGACTAGTTCTTCGAGGTTTTCCACAGTTTGGAGAAAAACATTGTGCCAAATTGTTTTGTTCATGAAATTTCTGTCTAAATTCAACAAAAACACCTTCTAAGGAAACCCCTCATAGGTCGGCCCTTCAGATCCCTCCTTTGAGCAAAACACGAAAGAAGGCATTAGCCAAAACTCCACAAAATGATTCTACCACATGAATCAGATATTTGAGTCCATCTTCACACAAACAAACTCAATAAAGTCAGTTAGAGCCAAAGACTGATTTGATTTGATTTGATAAATATTACCTGATCCGTGTAATGACAAATAAAATTGCTCAGGCCGTTTCCTATGCTGACCCTCACAGGAAACAGGAAGTCTCTTATATTACAGGCGACTAATGGATGTTGTATGGAGGAATGAAAGCCTCATAGATACATCGCACATCGTCGAAATGGCGGCTGATGGAAATGATTTGTTTACATTAATGTCAGCCAGGATGTCCATGTAAGCCATACCCTTACATTGTAAGGGAATGATTCTGGCAGATGAACGGCGGCGGTCTGATGTCCGTCACGCTCCTGAAGAGGTTGGGCAATTCTTTTCAGCTCCTGTGCAAAGGGGGATTGGGCATCTACCAACTCTCTCTCTCTCTTTCACTGTCTCTCTGTTGCCATGGCAGCGCTGAACTGTTATTGATAAAGTTGATAAAGAAATGCTTGGGCATGCACCTGACAGATTAGACCTCAAATCCCTGAGGTGGGGGGGAAAAGCAACAGCCAGACAGCATCCGCTAAGTCCCTCGACAATCAGCGGCTCGCAGGGAAGTTGGGCCCAGCTGTCTCAGAAGGGGACGGATTCTATTTGCTGCACTAACCGCTTCTTTTGCTTTGTCTCAGCTGCAGTGTTGTTTTCAGAGCCGTGTTTATTGTAGATCCGGACGTCAAACACAGCTTTGGTAGCTGAAGTGGCGCCGATTGGACGCTGACTGACACCACGGATGGTCATTTCAGCGTCTCAGAGATAAATTAAATATATTAAACAGCAGAAGTGCAAAATCTTTTACAATTGAGCATTCACTAAAAGTGAGGAGGCAAGAAGTGACCATTTTTATTCTTCCTTTTACTGATCTTAATCAAATATTATTGTGCGACTTTGACTGAGTAAATATGTTCTCGGCTTGTGTGACCCTGGAGAGCAGAAGAATGTTGGGCTGCTAATTCACACTCAACAGGACAAAGACAGCTTTTTCAAGGTAAGGATTGAATAAAGCCACTCAATATCTTCTGAGTAATAAATTGGAAACAAAAAAAAACACGGCAATTGTGATTGCTACCAGTTGGATTGTAGATGTAAGAAATAGAAAGGAAATGCTGTTCCTGAACCAGTTAGCGGGGTGTTGCACCTTTTCACCCTAAAAACCATATTTGTTTTTGCCACACCAGAAACATTTTCTCTTTTTATAAAGAAATAAAATGGTAGCGTTCCTTCAGAAAAGTCTAAAAAAGACTTCCGGGAAAAGCCCCGTCTGTATTAATCACTAAGTAATTCACACTAACAACTGAATATGAAAGTGCCTGCAGGGAGAAAGTAATTCAATTACTTTTTTAGAGGGAACACAGAATTAATCAGGAGGTTTTTATTAAGCAGGTGGGGGTGTAAGTAGATTAGCAGATGCTGCAGAGCGTGTTTTAGAAACGTAGCTTCTCAGAGTCACTGTAAAATGTAGGTGTTCAGGAGGAATTAACACCTACAAGCTGTGGACAGCGATAGCCTGGACACAAATGGAGAGAAATGAAATGGCGTCACCTTATCTGGTGGATATTAGTGCTCGCTGCTCTTCCTGAGGGCTGCGGATGGGTGAAGGCCGGATATTCGAGGCAGAGGAACGAGGCGGCAGGTTTTCCGAGATTTGGCAATAGGAGCCCGGGCCGTCTGCCAGCGGCCGCTGATTGAGAGGCAGTGAACCCGGCCCACAGATTCCCCGCCCGCGTGACGGAGGAAGGCGTGACCAGGTGGCACCGGCACTTTGTAATTTTAATCACTGGCTTGAACACCTTTTCGGTGTTTCAGTCACAACCGATGCACAAATGTGTTACCCGATATATTCCGAGCAGACAGAATGCATCTCTGCGGGATGGCTTGAGCACAGTTCACCCCCACCCTGAGTGGGACGGATCCGCCTCGGTTAGTAAGTTCAGCAGATGGGATTG